>NW_021637082.1:0-35430 GCF_004799145.2 Neltuma alba
AGATACTGAAAATTAGGTATAAATATGTACACTTAACTTGTCGAGTTGCTTAACACCAATCTGGGTCCCTTCAGCCAAATTTTAGAAGCTGAAAACAGGAAAAAGAGCTGTCAATAGTCATAAAGGAAGACAAAAGGCAACAGAAATTCAAAAAGAATAAAGCCACTGAAATACGACCAATAGAACTGTCACAGTACCCACTATATATTTACATATACATATTTTTTCATTTATAAACAATAGTCACAAGTGAAGGCAATAGAAACCGCCAGGTGCCTGCTCAAATTATTATACATTTGTCGGCCGTTGCTATAGCTCTCGAATCTGTCCTAAAGCGATGGAGGACCACCTACCAGTCTACCCCTCAGCGCTACGTCTGAGGTACTAATGCATTACATATAATAAATTTGCTCCACGATATTCTTGTTACAAAATTATAAAACAGAAGGAGAAGGATAGGCTTCAATGCATAAAGTCTCTCTCTTCAAAAAGTGTGCTATAGGAAGAAAGATTAATACCACCTCCTTAATTTGATCATAAATACTAAACTCTAATCCATTATGATTCTCATCATTTTTTCAAAATATATTTAAAAGGTTTCTTGCCTTCAATGCACATGATTAAAGAGAATGACTTAAAAAGACTAACACATATTTGTAACAAATAACCAATTTAACTAATTTTCTTAATATTTCTAAATAAGTTATCGATCACCTATATTAAGGACTAGAGGTTGTATAGTTTTAAACCTGTACGTTTACAGATTAACAAACACGTTGGTTTTAGCAATATGTCTATTTAAATTTATCAAACATGTTTGCTTCAAATTTTAACAAGCATATCTAATTAAGTTCAGATAACCAATGTAGCCAACACAGTAATTGTAATTTTGTTTTTAGAGCCCAAAGCTGAAGCACAGATCAAATTTCCATGCACTATCTCCAGTCCTAATTATAAACCAGTTAACTATTTGGGAGAGATTAAGAAACTTATTTAAGCTAGTTATTTGTAATGAATAGGTGTTGTTTTTTCTAAAATATCCTTATTAATCAAGTTTGTTATCTAGAACTACCATTATTAAAGGACTATATTAGAAAAAAAAGGATAAATATAAAAAACAAAGTAGATTCGGATCTTATATTTAGAACCAAATATAAGTCAAACAAAATCTTATATTAAGGACCAGATGTACTATATTTTATTTGGGCGCATAACAATAATAAATCCGTTCTCCATCCAACAAAGACTTCAAGCCTTGTGTTATATTACAAATTATACAGATATACATTCTCTACTATTATTTAATAAATCATGTGCATGTACAGAAGGTAATATCTTGGTACCATTTGTGCTTATATTAATATATACATCTACCCTACATCTGATTAGAAAGAAGTGCGGGGAAGAGAAAATTAGATGAGGAAATAAGAAAGAAGATAATTTTTCTCCTATTTGAGCAGCATGAAAAGATAAAAGGAGGAGAAAAGGACAGGAGTAAAACATGCATGGGTTCACGTATTTTCTTAAAGTTTCTAGAGTTGAGAGATTCCAAAGATAGAATACGTGTTCTGAAATTGCTATGATGGGTCCACATCTTCTCTATACTTTTTTATTTTCACTATAAAATTAATGACTTTTTTTCCCCCTCATGTTTTTTACACTTTTCACCTATTCATCTAAACATTTAGGAGCAGATGCATTTTCTCTCCACTTGTGTTTTCCCTCCATTTTCCCAACCCCCTATCCTCCAATATGTTTTTTTCTCTCATTTATTGTTCTCCCCTCTAAACTGTTTATTTTCATCAATGTATGTATTTATGTGCATGCTTATAGAGAGAGCTTGTTTATTTGTTATTATGTCTTTGTTACTTGAAACTCACGTCTCTATCAAAGACCTTGTCAGCCTCCTTCCCTAGGAGGGGACACACCAAGTTAATTGGATGCATATCCCCATTACCACAAAGGCACCTTGTGAACTTCATAGGTTCATCATGTACCAATTTACATTACCATAAACTGAAATTTTAAACATATACTAAAAGTTAGTTTAAAATTTAATTTGGTCATAAATATAAAATTCCAATCCATTTCGTTTCTCATATTTATTTATTTTTTTCTTAAATAGTCTTTGCAGCAGTTACATATATTAAAAGTTTTATCAAATAATAATTCTAGTTAATACACATGGTTAGCAAATGTATTTTTTTAAAAAAACACATATACTGAAAGTGGTATTTTAGTGAACAGTCAACTTATGCTAACTTCTCGTCATCCACTAGGCTCAAAATTGGATTCTAACCTAGTATTTTGTTTTAAGGATTTAAGCAACGCTTCTTCAAAAATATGTTATACCGTATATATACTTTAACAAACAGATTTAAGTCCGCATCTTTCATTTCACATAGAATTGATTAAGTAGGTGTGAATTTTACACATTGTAAAAATTTGAAGCAAGCAATGCTATTTATGACTTATAAATAATAATACGTCTTTATATAAGTTGCATATGTTAATATTTAATAACAAGAATATATCAACTTCATATATTTTTCATCTGAGCATAATTAAAGTCATCTCACTTTGCCTCTTAAAGAAGTCCATTATTTGTCCAATACGATGCATCAAAGTTTCACCTTATAATTAAATTAAAATAAACTATACAAGAATTATATGTATAGTTTGCATGGTCCCCATCTCATGTTTTTTTTTTTTATAATTTAACAGCGTTAATTAATATTTATTACATCCACAAGAGATCCTGCAGGAGAAAAAAAATACCTTAATGAAGCTAGCTCCATACGCTATATAGCAATCAGCTAAAAAAGAGAAAGGGTAAGTAATCAGCGAATCACCAAGTAGCAGCTAATGGGCAGTGGAGCAAAAGACTGGTTGCCGTTAACAGAAAACACGTCATGAGGATGAATACAAAGTGTCTACCCCACTCTAAAATGCTCACTCACAATTTCACATCATGCCATCCTGTGTCTCTCTCTCAGATTTGTAAGGATATAATTTGTCCACAGCATTATTATTTCATGTATAGGCTGACAGCGACTAGGACATTTATTGTTGGCTAAAGATAGATCTAACAAGTAATAATACAAATAAAGATGTACGTGTAACATAACATGATAGGTGAGTTATGATAGTTTTTCAAATTTTAGAATATAGATGAGTATATAATACAAAAATCAACATATATATATATAAGATAACATATATATTAACTCAATTATCAATAGAAGTTCACGACAAACTAAAACTATATTTACTAATTAGATTATAGAGAGAGAGTGCGCACTCATAAACAAATTCACATGAAAATAGCAACATAGAAAATTAAGTTAGAAATTAAATTCCAAATGCAAGAATAATGTTCACAACAAGCTATGATTAAATTGAGTAAATGAGCTATATGATACATTATATAACTATTGGAACCGGATTCATCATAATAGATTTACCCATATTTTCTTTTAATATATCAAAATTTGTTGAGGCTCAGGAGATAAATTCCAACTTAATTGATGCTTATTTATGATCATGTATATTTCAACTCAAAGGATATTCCCCACCCAAGCTTCCAGTCCCCAAGGCCAAGTTAGTTAAGCAATATTGTTTATCCAACATGTTGCTTTTTCGGATCATCATGCACCATTCATTAACACCTATTTCAAGATCTCATAATCAATGGTTAGATACCAAACTTCGGATATATCTTCTAAATCTTTGTTTCTTCACCACTCCGTACACTTACTAATGTAATCTTTAAAGTATTCATTTTCAATTGCATCATGCATCCGACATAATAATATTTTGAAGCCACGGATCGTCAGTGCTTGTCAAGTAATGTCCCCCTGTCCAATTAAAGCAATAAGTGGATCCCTTACGTAAGTTTCTGTCTTATAGATTTTAGGACATCTGGTCGTTAATGTCAAAAACTAGATAACTATTTAAAAAAATTTAAAAAATTAATTAAGTCAGCTAAATAAAACAAATGTATGTTAATTTTTCTAAATTACACTATTTAATTATGTGCGTTAGAACCATCCCTTAATAAGAACCTGTTCCAATCTGTAGGATATTTTAGAAAAAACATTACAAACTTTAGAGACAAGATGGATTATAGTATTGAGTAAAAAAAAAAAAATCATAGTATTATATTTAGAACCAAATTCAATGTTTAATTAGCTCTTATATTAAGGATTTAGGATTTGTAGTAGTATTATTATATGTTATTGACAGTGCCAAGTGATTGTGCACGTCTATGAGTGCATGTATCCTGTTATTTCCTAACAAATAATGAACCACAGCAAATTTTCAAATTAAGACTAGACACCATGCTCCAGTCTTGATCACTTGGGACTGTTTCTGTGTTGCGGCAAAGCAACTATATAAATGGAGTGATAAACTTCCCCGGAGAAAATTTTCAAGTTGAATGTTGGAGGTCTAACTAGAGAGATACTCTGATAGTGGATTATTTACGAAACCTATATAACTAAATAAAAGACAAAAAGACACAAGTGATATATCAGAAACACCTGCATAAATTGAGAAGCAAATACCAAGCCTTAGTATTGACCAAAGTATTACTTCCGGTCCTAATTATAAGAGCTAGCTGACTAATTTAAGGAGATTAAAAAATAAGGTAAATTAGTTATATATGATAAATAAGTATTGTTTTTTCCTAAAATATCCTTACTAATTAAGTATATTGACTAAAACTACTATTATTAAAATGATTACTTTGAAAAAAAAATACAAATATGAGAAATAAAATAGATTGATATCTTATATTTAAGACCAAGATAAAGTCAAACTAGGACTTATAGGGACCAAAGTAGCATATGATAAGCTAACTATATATATATAGGATATATGAATCTTGTTTGAGTGCATTCCTAATTAATTTATTTTATTATGCAACCTGCATTTTTTTTTAATAGGATTGATCGTACCAGACAGACATGCATACGTGCATGCATCCTCTAAGAAAAGGGAAACCCTAGCTAATAAGGCCTCAAGCAAGGGATGAGGAATGGGGCTCAGCTGAAGAAAATACGTGAGGGCTACACGCATACACTGTAAAAGAAGAGAACCTTGATAGGTTGACATAACTATAACCCTAAGTCCATCTCAGGCTCTCCCCAATTGACCCCATAATCTGTCCCGCAACAGTTTGTAATAATTCTCTATAACAAGCTAACATTGATATTGGTTCACCCAAAAGCTATATAACAATGTATTTGACATGTGTCAGTGTGCGTAGGGTCAATGTGAATGTTTGGTGAGTGCACGTCATCGTTATCCAAAATGCCCTGTTTCTTTTGCCAACCATTGGTTAGTTTTTGGTACCGATGCTAAGGAAGGAAAAGCAAGTTAGCAGATTTCGTGATAGAGACTGTTTTCTAATCTGTCCCCACTTCAACCCTGCCTTCCTCCTATATCATACACACATACATATAATCGACTAGCATTCTACTTTTTATAAGATTATTCATATTCAGCTGGCTCGATGACTTTTGGCTATACCTGTATGATTCATCTTCGAAAGCAACAATGATCTGGTTTAATATATTTAGCGACCCAAACTGAGGGCAGCTTTTACGTCCAGCCTCCATGCAAATCCTCCACCGTCCATTCTCCAAGCATCACAAGGAACCATCTGCGAGAATTTCTCCTTCCACCACGTGTACTGCACTTTCAACTGGCATGTGAAAGCACTGTACGCCAGTCGTTCTCTCATCACTAACCTCACCTCCATCTCCGGCGGCTCTTCCTTGTCCTGATGATCCAGGCTCATGAACATCTTCCCTAAACGCCCTATTCACCCACACAACCCCTTTTAAGCCGTCTGATACGAACCCTGGACACGAATCCCCACCCAGATTGGTTAACTTCTCCATGTCTGTATACCCTAACCCTAGCGCATCCATGCACGTCTCACTCACGCACTCCACCGTCACCAACGTTTCCACCGATTTCCTCACCGGTGGCATCACTGCCATCTGACCTAACGCTTGATTACGATCATTCATCAAGTTCAAGTTCAAGTTCAGCCGAATAAAAGGGTTAATAGCTTCCCGATCTTCCTTATCTGTCACAGTGACCGTATGACTATACACACTAGTACTAGCGCTACACCAAGCTCCACCTTTCGATGGGACCCGTTGGTCCGCACGATTCTTCTCTTCTAACAGCTGCAGCGTGGTGGCCGACTTGCTTTTTAGTTCTTCTTTTGCCACAGTACGCTCCCTGCCTTTATTAGCCTCTTTACAACTCCTCCGAACCCTAACGTACTTTCTCTTCGTTCTCCGTGCAGAAACGATGGTGTTATCATTGAACGCCGGCGATCGACCAAGTAGAGGCGCTCCCACAGCCGGCTTTGGAGCGATGGGTCGGAATCTTAGCATCAGGCTGTTGATCATCGCCTTATCCTGCAAGCAACCGGCGCATCTCGTGGAACGCCATGCCTCCCCACCATCCATATTTATCCCTACCCACCCAGCACTATTAAGACCAGCTCATGGTTGGATCCAGATTTATGTCTCTCTCTCTCTCTCGATCTGCGGGCGCGTGTGCAGGTTCTGAGGCAATATTCTCTTCGCTGAGGGCTGAGAGAGAGAAAACAGTTGGGGCCAGGTCGCTACCAAACTAGACAGAAGGGAGCGATGATAGGGGGAGCAAAAAGGCGAAGGCGAAAGGACACGTGTCCAGCGAAAAAGTCCAATACCATTGGGTGGATTGGGTTGAGACCGACAAAGAGATGGGCCCGGCACAATGGAGTACGCAGAGCCGGTCCCACATAAGGACCAATCAGAAACGAGAAGGTGTCCGGCACTGCCGAAAGCATGGTACACCGTGGGCTGTTTCCAGCATGAAAGCCGTACTGTGGAATGAGGTGGGAAGAGGGCCTTGGGGAGCTTCCAGAATAACACACGTAGTTGGGCTCTATTCGCGGCCCTCCTCCTGGAATCGGTGATGCCGCGTCTTTCTCCACTCGAGAGCAGGGTCGTGGACTTCACGGCCCACTCAGAGGGCTATGTTTTATGAGAATCGTCAGGCGTGGACACCACGCGCGTGAAGGCCAAAGAATAAGAATGTTTAGAGATATTACACCCCAAAATTAATGGATGTTTCATATGAGACACGTTGCAGTTTTGTAGATAAGCGGATCTCGGCTAAGATTTCGTATGTCACTGTCTCGCATTAGTTGTTACATCCCTGCCACGTACCCCCACCGCTCTCCCCCCACGTTATCAGTTTCTTCTTTCTGTCGCAAATCCTCCTTCATTTTATTACAAGTAATAATCCTAACTTAATCTCTCTTACGAGAAAATAGGAGATAACAAGGCCATCTTTTCCCAACCATATATATCTTACAGTGAACATCAAAAAGCCCCCTCGTAACAAAGCATTCGTAAATTCCATGCAAAAGCGTAGTTAGATTACATCTTTTCGTAGATAACCAAAAACTTCGGCGATTTATATCTCATCAACAAATAAATGACAATCAAATCATCTTCAATTTAATCTGCTTCATTAAAGGAGTTCGCTTCTTTCTTCTTCGTAAAAGCTTTCACAGCAGGGGATTCGTCCGTGTAATTGAATATGATGTACATGTACGGGCTTGATATATAACAGTGCAGAGCCTTTTTTTTGGTATTCTTGTCCAGTAAGGAAATTTTAAAGCCTATTTTGTTCGGCTTATTATTCTTATTTGTGCTTGATGTCATTAGGTACATGTGTGCGTGTATGCGTGTGTGCATATATATATATATATCCACACAGTACGTTTCCAGTGTGCTTTTGCATTTTTAGTGTTGATTATACCTATATTAAAATAAAATACATACTAATACATCTAACTAATGTAAGAAAAACTTAAATTAATTGTAGTACTCAAATGTCATGAATAATATGATTTATTTAGTCTATTTATTTAAAAACGACTTGCATATGAACGGATTCCATTAAGCACACCTAAAAGCATAAAATAATAGATATTAAAGGATTCCCCCCGGTTTTCCCAACGCCTTCCAAGTTTTCGCATTGGATGCTTAATTTATGATGGCTCAGTTACGTGTTGCTTTGAGACTCTTGCTTATTTTAAGAAAGTTTTTTTTTCTTTAATCTTACATATATTGAATATTTATCCAGAAACTTGCTCATTAAGCCTACTTGGCAATTTATCTAGCTTCATCTTCTATATGACAAATATGAAAAGACCCCACTTGATACTTTTCTCTGTGCTGCCTATCGAGTCCTTTCTCTCGTCCAAAATTGTGTCCCTCTTCTCATGTTTTCGACATCATTATTTTTCTATTACCCCTCCATTATCATTATTAAAACATGTACAACTTCCCTGCTGCTTCTATAGCTATTCGTAACAGCAAATATCGGGCCCCTACCCACCCAAATAAATAGCACTCGGAACTTGCTATCACAACAACCGCTCCCCTTTTCTGCCCCAACCCTCTCCTCTTGGCAGAAAACAGCCTCAGGCCAGCTAGTTCCTCTTCCCCTCCCTTTTTTTCCCCCCTCTCTCTATCCATCTATATCTATTCTATATATTATAATATATATACACACATTACAATAGAATAGGAATATGTCTGGGTATAGCAGAGCATACATTTTATTTAACATTATATTAGATTATTAGATTAATCACATAGGTCATCCCCCCAGTCTATTTTAGCCCCTATGGAGTGTCACGGCAATATATATTACATAGTTAAGCTAAGGGGAGATGTAACTATACACAGATAATAATCACCCTCAAGCCCGGGGAACGGTACAATACTTTATGGGTAAGATAATTGCCAGTATTGGTTGTTGTTCCTCCCGTTTACTAGCTCTTGTCCTCTCTTCAGTCCCAACCAGATAAGAGCCACGATCACTTCCCATCCCATCCCACCCCTAGCGCATAACCAGAGAGCTGCTAGCTAATAGCTATTACTTTTCATTTTCAACTTTCTTCAAACATAAATAATACCTGATACATAGGCTCCGGCACTCTAATTCATCTTCCTCTTTCCTTCTGGTTCTGGGTTTCTCAGAGACCCAAGCTCAGGGCAGCCTTGATGTCTAGCTCCTCCATGCAAGCCACCGCAGTCCACCATTTCCACACATCACACGGCACCATCTTCGTCCACTTCTCCTTCTGACACGTATACTGTAATCTCACCCCGCACGTAATGCCTCGTATGAATAGATCACGTTATCCTTCACTTCAACTTCACCACCACCTCCGGCGACGACCCTTCCTCGTCTTTACCACTCACCATCCTCTTGTACGCCTCGTTCACCCATCCAACCTTGCCCGTACCGTCTGATATGAACCCCGGACACGTGTCGCTCTCCAATTCTTCACCTTCTCAACATCCGTACTACCTAACCCTCCTACGTTCGTACACGTGTCCCCCACGCTCTCCACCGTCACCCACGACTCCACCACCCTCCGGCGCCGTTCAGGGAGCCCGTCGTTGCCCACAGCCTTGCCGGTTCAGGATTTCTCGGGATCTCAACTTTCTCCACTGTCACGTCCAGATCAACGTTCTTACACCATGAGGTCTCGGCGATCGAGCCTCCCGACAGTTCACTTTTCTCCGGCATCAACTGAAGAGTTACACCGCGTTCTCCGGACTCTCTCGCATCTCAGATCTCTCAAAAGATCTGTTATTATTATTATTATCCTTTCTCCACATCCAGTGTTCCTCCGAACCCTAACGTACTTTCGCTTCGCTCTCTTGCCCGAAAGCAACACCTTACTCGTGTTGTCCGGCACCGCAGCTCCGGAGGCAGAGCCTCCGGCGACCGGTTTCGGCGCGATCGGACGGAATCTGAGCATTATTCTGTTAACTACGGTTTTATCGCGAGAAGCCCCCGGGGGCACGCGCGGCTAGGTTGCTCCATACATCTCCACCGTCCATCAACCAACGGGAGTTCCTAATCTGAGGCGCGGATCTCTTGAGAGTGTGAGCCAAGGTCGCTTGTTTTCGCTCTGTTGCCGAGAGAAGGGATGGGGGAGCAGGGAGGAAACGATAATGATAACGGCAGCGCGGTGGCTGGGTGAATAAGCAACACGTGTCTAGGGCAACAGAAAACAGTAGGGTTGTGATTGGATGAATTTTAATTTACGTGGGCCCCGCTGGGAAAAAAAAAGTGGCGTATCTGGGAGGCGTAAATCGAGGCCTGTGATTGGTCCCACGGCGGAGCCAATAAGAGACGCGATAGTGTCCAGCACTCCTGGAAAGAGGAGGGGCACGTGGCATCCTCACAGCGAGCACCATATTCTCTATTGGGAATACGCTTTTCTCTACTCGAGGACCTCAGCACGTGCTTCCCTTTGATTGGCCAGTAACAACCTCGTTGCGCTCTCAAACAGTTGACTCTTCCTTATCTGTCACTCTCTCAATGGGCGCGTGCCGTAACGTCCCTTTCATAATATCTTTGTGGATGGTGCATTCTTATTGGTCTATCTATTTGGGCCCCAGCTACGAAGTGACCTGCCACAGTGCTTGGACCGCACTCGCTTGGGCCGCAGCGTTGAATGTGTAATTGCTGATAAGTGAGTGGGTATGCATCCGCACTAACTGAACGCTGCAAAATAACGAAAGCTCGTTGGTAATTTATTAGGAGGGAAATTATATTTTAACACCAAATAAGAAAGATCGCATTCAGTTCAAAATATAAATGTTGGGTAGTAACTGCAGAACTAAAGAATGGAGCTATTATTTATGGCATAAATTATGAATTTTGGAAACTATTTAATATCTTTTCAATATGACAATATGAATATCATCTTTTTTATTTAGTTAACATATATTTTTTATCTTTTAATTTATATAAAAGTTTTAATTTAGTTTTCTTAACTTCAAAAATATTTTTTAAAATTTTTAATTTTAAATTCTCAACAAAAAATGATAATATTAAAATTTTAATGTTTAATAAAATATTCTGCAAAGTTAATATATTGAGTTTAATTTTTAAAATAACCAATATAATCATTTCAAACCAAGACTAATAATTTCATGACTAAAATAATTTTTTAAGGTGAAAGAATCAGACTAGAGTTTTGTATAAAATTAAAAGGCTCAATGTATGTTTTAATTATGGGAAGTACTCCCACAGTTCCTAAATTTAAACTTCAAATAATAGAATTATGTTTAACAAACTAGTAGTTAAATAGTTTTAAAATAATTAATATACTAAAATGTATTTTTTATATATTTATCATTATTTATTAAGAGAGTAAATGAGAGAGACAACAAATAAAAAAATATGAAAGTAACATTATAACAAAAAATACTAAATACAGTCAACTAAAAATAAATTGAAAAATAATAAATATTTGAATAAATTTAAAAATAAAATTTATATTTTAAACGAGACTCCAAACTTATATATGGAATCTAAGGAAATATAATTTTATTATAAAGAAACAAAATAAATAGGAACGCTAATACTAACAAAGAGACACCGAACCAACGCAAGAACTCCGAACCAACAAAGCAAGACGGCGTCGAAATCAAAAGCAAAGACCAGACCAACATCCGAAGCTACTACCCTGCGAATTAGACAAGAGAAGACTAGAGTCCCCCCCATTTTGTTTGTAACGACTTTCAAAACGGCCGTGTTTAATATAAAATTTATTTATTTTTATTTTGATTCTAATTATAAAATTCTAATATATTTTATCTCTGATATTTATCAATTTTTTTTCAAAATAGTCCTTATAATAATGGTAGTTCTAGGCAATATACTTGAGTAACAAGAATATTTTAAGAAAGACGATACCTATTTATTACAAATACTCTTACTAATCATGCATATTAACAAGGATATTTTAATATGTATAACTACTATAGGAGTACCTTAAAAAAAAAATGAATTGGGATTTATTAGGATTAAATTAAAGTTAAACAAGTCCTTGTATTAAAAACTGAAAGTAATATAAAGTACTGTATACATATACGAGCACAGGAGGCACATGCACGTATCCTATCCAATTTAGACAGTCTTCATATTTGTGGAAACAACAGATGTGGATCCATTACCTGTCATACTTCACAGAGCATGAAGCCACTACCCAAATAAGTAAACAACCAACCAACTTATTTTATTTGGGTCAAAAAGTAAACAGCCAATTAGTTGCCGTGCCCCAGCCTGTGATGGGTTATTGGTCAAATTAACACAAACGGTGCACACCGAATAGCTTCTTCTGAGTTGGCCTCTGGTTACATCAGTCCAATTAATTAAACAGCCTCCTTTTTCATCTCATTCGTCTCTAACCTCAATAATTGTCTTCCCAGGTGATCATACATGGTTTTCGTGATTTTCCATGAAGAAAATCTGGCAAACTTTGACCAAATTGTCCAATCTCAATCTTCCTTCCTTGTGCCTATCCACTACTCCTAAGAATAATGATTTTTTTTTAACTGTTCGTCTTCTTTTTCTTTTTCCTAATAACCTTCACATTACCCATAAACATGGCTCATTATATATTCTACACGCGCGCGCACAAGCATGAGGTCCATATTCAATTTTTACAAATAAACACACTTGTGAACGCACATATGATCTTAGTGTGATTTAAACTGAAATTGCAATTGATGGATCTTTAATTGACGCAGAATTTTTTTTTTTGGTTAAGCACAAATATTCTTGCTCGAGACCCTTGATTCCATGCATTATGAAGAACTAAAAAGGTGTTAGAATAAGATTAAAACTATAGTTTTAAAATATTTTTACGGTATACAAAATAAATATATGGAGGAGTTTGTCTCGATTTACATAAAAGTACTTTTGAAAAGTGATTCTTGGGGTATCCAAACACCCCTTAATTCTTTTTCGTTAGACCAATCCCCATTTGTTCATACAGAACATTATAACAGTGCAAGATTGCCTTTGCCAACTTATGAGGGAGAGCTCAGGGCCAGAAATGGACAAATGCACGTAATTCATGTAAGTTATTCTGGCAGAAATTGATGAATGAAAAAAATAAAAATTAAAAGTGTCTCATCGACTTATTTTGTTTAATCCAAAATGAACGTCAACATTAGCCCCAAAAGCGATCCGCTTGCAAAAATCAAGTGAATGTAGTGACTCGGACGGTTTAAAAATCACGGGCCCGAGAAGGGATATCTTTTAGACGCAAATAATATCTCACATCATATGGGGGACATTATATTTCCTTTTATCAATTCAATCTTCCAAAAATTGAACAAGCTTCCAGCCGCTTCATGCGCCGGAGTTGAACATATTTCAGGCATCTTATATAGCCACCGGGGAATAAGTGAAAATGAAGGTTGAAGGCAGTTAGTTGACGACATCAACAACCAGCTTGCGAGACTTGAGAACAGACCATCTCAATCGACGGAAATAGGCAGCTTGAAGTAGTGCCAGGGATAGTACAAAAATCCATTTGAAACCCATCTGCATTTAGTAAGTTGGGTTAGAAAAATATGACATTATACATTGATCAGGTAGGGAAAAAATATAAGAAAAACAAGACCAGTTTTCTCTCTTCCATCTCAGGTTCAGCAGCCCAAGCCAAGAATGCCACGACGTCTTTTCCCATCTGCACATGGAAACAAATGAGCTTCCTACCACCCAGAGCCCATGGATATTGCATTTTGAGAAGATTTGCTAAAGCCACTCCTCAAGCCAACATATAGTTAAGAGGCAAATTAATATACCTGAGATTCTGTAGCAGGGGTGCCATCTTCATATTCAACAGCACCATCGTTCAGCATTTTAGGCATGGCGATTGCTCCACCAGGAAAATAAGGATTATAGTGCAATCCCTCTCTAATCTAAAAATTTAAAAAGAGAGATGATCATGATTAAGAGTTGAAGCCCCATATTGCAAGTTGGTGCAGAGAAAGACTTTCATGAACTTGTAAATTGTAATGATGATTGGATTTGAAGAAAACTAGATATTCGATTCAGCTTCCACGGTTTATGTCAATATATACAAAGGACTGATAACTGGACTAGCCAGGTTCAATGAATCAAATCATATAGAGATACATTTTCCACCCAATACCATATGCTCCAGAATATGAAAAAACAGAATTTACCTATTAACCGTTACATGCTTTAACATTGAAATATACTGCTGCTTCAAAAACTGGCAAATTTCAACAATTCCCAGCAAAATGATTTGTAAATGCAATCATGCAAAATTTAAAAATGAGTTGTTCATGAAGTGGCTTAAAGAAAAGAAATGCCAGGGCAAGGGCTCTTGAACAACTGCCCATCCCCAGAATAAACATGCATGCAGATTACAGGTAAATATTTCTGTGCCAAAGCCTCGACGTTATTCTTGCATCCTGAAAATTTTGGTTAACACACAAAATAACTTCAGCAAGTAGGATTTCAGGCAATCTTAGATTAGAATTTACCGAAACACCAGCGGGGGATCACGATAACCAGTAAGAAGGGAAATACATAGTTTTGACCATTGTGGCGGGCCTGAAAAGAAAAGAAAATTAATATTTTACAAATATACACCCCAAAAAAAAAAATCTAACGAGATCACAAATAAGGTATTGGAATTACTTTGGTAATAAGACTTAGATCTGGAGGATAAGCTCCTCCATTGGCAAACCTAGCTGCTGCTTCATTTGCATATGGTTGAGGAAAGCGATCACTGAGTTTACCAGGGCGTGTAAACATCTCACCCTCATCATTAGGGCCGTCAACCACCTCAATCTCAGCTGCCATAGCCTTTACCTCTTCTTCTGTATAGGCAACACCAACCAAATCACGGTATGATACCAAAGACATAGAATGGCATGAAGCACAGACTTGCGTATAAACTTGATGACCACGGCGAATCCTGCTCACCAAAAATTAGTTTGAAACATCAAGACCAACAGTACACAACTGAAAGTCTCTAGTGTTCACGTGAAACTTGTTTACAGCTCATGATACTTGCATAAAGAAGAATGCACATCCTAACCTCCCCAAAAATATAAACATAAGGTTGAGACAAATCAAATAATGCTCACTTCGCAAAAAGCTAATCAAAACTAATATGTAGCAACTGCTTACTGCTACCCCAATGCAGCATGGGAATAAGTCGAAAAGGGTTCAATTTCTGTCCCAGGAAGTCATATATAGAACCATATATAGTGTACATTCTCATGACCTTGCTAAAAGCCATTGTTAGATAAAAAGAAGGAAAATATAGGATACATTCAAGAAAGACTCACGAAGCATGATCATATGAACTGAGGATGCCCTTGTGAGGCCATGGATAGCTTGGACATTCCAGGCCATGCTCGGCCTCATCACTCGCTGATGCAGTTGTTGCAAAGCTCAAAAATCCGGAGACACCAGCTCCAAATAAAGCAAGTGCTCTCAAGGAACTTGTGCCAGTAGAGCCTGCATTATCTTTATTTGTGATGATGGATGACAAAAGGGACGGTGTCTGTGGAAAGCATAGAGCAATCGTTAGCAAAGAGGCATAATAGATTGTCAAGCAAATTGTCAGACATGGACTAATATAGTTTAAATATTACTAAGCCTACTTTCCCCATGAACCCTTGGGAATGGAGTAGAAATAAATTTACTGAATCAGAATAAAGCAGTGTTTAATAGCAACTCAACAACCAAAAAAAAAAAAAACATACTTGTCCATAAATATTCAATAACAATTAGCAAGTTAGCAACGACCTGGGTAACATAAATACATTGCTACATGCTATTCATTTGAAGAAAGTGGCATCTGCATTGTAGTAAAGGTACACCCAGAGAAAGAATGATTACAAATGGCAAACATATTGACATAGGCTATAAGACAGAGAAAATACTTAAAATAATTGTGAAAAGAGTAAGGATTTGCTTAAATTTTGTATTTTGTATATTGCAAGGAATTTTCCTCTCGTCAATCACAAATTTTAACACTAGCATAGAAATATCTATTAGTTTGTCCACTAAGAACAATCCAGTTCCAACAGAAGAACTAGTTGCTCACAAATCATTGATGGTAAAATAAAGTTCATTCGTGGAGGTACTTCTTGTAATTTTATGAGCCCTAAAGACCGATTTGATGAATTCTTTCACAAACTAGCCGCAATAATATGACTTTACAGCCAACATAAAATTCTAGACAAAATAAAATTACAAAACACAGAGCTTCCCTAATCTGCAAGCAAACCAATCCATAATGCATCTTCTCCAGATATGTATAACAACTGAAAACTTCTTTCCCCTTTCTAACCCCCAACCATTATTCTAAGAGTCCGTTTTGGGGTACACAGGCTGCAGGGGACAGAAATGCCAGTTTACTAAATTCTCCCCATAAAAGCAGAAAAAAAAAGAAAGAAAAGCCAAAGCTTACAGCGTGTTGGGACTGAAGTCTTCTCCTCAACAACTGCTGAAAAACACCTCCAGCCATCTCAGTCCACACTGTAAATATTCATAAAAGAAGATAGAAATGGATTATAATACGTAACTAAATCATAGGCGATATTATCCAGCATAATTTGAATTCATTAAAACATAGGTCTGAATGTAGATTACACAATTATTAGCACAGTAACTTTCACCCGTTTCACACAAGTGACATAAAAAACCCAATAAGGCAAGAACATGAAGTTTAAAACATATGAAGTTGTATGAGTGACTGATATTTCACAAACAGACTTCCAGCATAGTCATCCCTAATTCCTAATAGCATTCTGGTTAGTTCATTTAGCCATCTTGATATGAAAACGTGCACGCAGACATTAAGCCCGTTAAAAAAAAAAAAAAAAACCCTCCCAATAAATGCGATTACCGCTAATTCTTTGATTGTAATACTTATCTTTTCCCCAACCTCATATTGCACAAAACCCGCATCTTCAATAAGCCATAGACACAAGTTTGTCAATTTCTGGCATTTCGTTTTACACATCTTGCAATAGATGTAATATAAACAACACGCAAGTGCAAGAACGAGATAAAAGTGGAGGACATAAGTACTAAGTGCAGCATTCCCAGTTAGATAATCTAACAAAACATGCGAAAGGCAGAAAACTTCGGGTTGAGTCAAATGATGAAGTTCCAATTCCCAAATCGAAAGGTGCCAAAATAAACACTGAAGATGCTCGCTGACAGTAACTTTCACCCGTTTCACACAAGTGACATAAAAAACCCAATAAGGCAAGAACATGAAGTTAAAACATATGAAGTTGTATGAGTGACTGATATTTCACAAACAGACTTCCAGCATAGTCATCCCTAATTCCTAATAGCATTCTGGTTAGTTCATTTAGCCATCTTGATATGAAAACGTGCACGCAGACAATTAAGCCCGTTAAAAAAAAAAAAAAAAACCCTCCCAATAAATGCGATTACCGCTAATTCTTTGATTGTAATACTTATCTTTTCCCCCAACCTCATATTGCACAAAACCCGCATCTTCCAATAAGCCATAGACACAGTTTGTCAATTTCTGGCATTTCGTTTTACACATCTTGCAATAGATGTAATATAAACAAACACGCAAGTGCAAGAACGAGATAAAAGTGGAGGACATAAGTACTAAGTGCAGCATTCCCAGTTAGATAATCTAACAAAAACATGCGAAAGGCAGAAACTTCGGGTTGAGTCAAATGATGAAGTTCCAATATCCCAAATCGAAAGTGCCCAAAATAAAACACTGAAGATGCTCGCTGATTTTGGTTCATGGCCGGCGAATATGCATGTTCAATTTTAGACATCAAAATTGAAAACAATGAATTTAAAAGTAGTTCACAGATCCAAGGAAGTATGATATTCAAAGAGAAACACTGGAAGCACTCACGAAATGGAGGCGACGAGTCCGAATACGAAGATTGGTTCTGAGATCAATGAAGAGGAGGGCGAAAGCAGCAGCAGCGACGACGACACATGGATTCGGGGAGGAGCGACAAAACTCTTCTTCAGTCGACGAGATTGTCACCGGGCCACATGGGCTTAAGCCCCAACTTGTTTAGACAAAATACTGGACCCGTTTTCATTTATTTTAAAAACATATTGAATTATCTTTAGCCCAGTCACTTTTTTTCTTGCAATAATATTGCGCGAACTTTAAAAATTAAATTGTAGCTCCAAATAATATTTCTTATTAATTGAAGTGGTATCTTGTTATCAAAAAATGAAATTCACAATAAAGCCATTTTTCTAAAGTTTAAAATATTTTAAAATTTTTTTGTTCCTAGTGATGTTAAGAAATAAATCAAGATGGTGTTAAGAATTTTTTTAAGAAAAATATAATGAAGTATCTTAAACATTAAAAAAAAAATCAATATGCAAGCTTTTCTAATGTAATTAAAAAAATTCTATTATAAGCGAATGATAAATCTTGTCACTAACTTTTTTTTTTATATAGTAGTATCATATTCTTTTTTATTACCATAGAAAAAATGGCCGTCGCTGTCTATCCTCTTTTTGTCCTCACCTAGGCGGTAGCATTTTCATTCTCCAAAGTTCAAACGGTCATGGGCTGCCGAAGAGGAACGTGGCCTCGTGCACGTGACAGGCTGTTCATCACCGAATGGGCCCCGCCCCCATTTATCCATTTTTTACGCTTTTCGTTGACGCTAATTCTAACGGACAAATGGTTCTTCCTCTTCCTCCCTTTTTATCTGAAAAAAATTAATTATCCTTGTTTTATAATGTATAACCTCTCAATTCAAAAGACAAAAAAAAAGTGTAGCCTCAAACGTCTCTATTGTTTGGTGAAAAAAAAGAGTCTCTATTGAAACTTCTTTTTACTTTTTTTAAATGTGAAGTTGTAGTGCTTTTTTTTCCCATGAGAGGTGTAAATTATCTGTATAAAATACACTGGTGTTTGGTACTAGTATCGTCGATTTAATTAGGTAATTTTTTAATATTGTTTTTTCTTATCCAAACAATTTCAACCTTTACAACCTCCAATTTCTTGGCAAAATAGCCTCCTCCTCTTGTAGCCTTTTAACAAAAGAATAATTTTATGAATATTAAAAAAATACAGAGAATTCAAGAAACAAAGACAAAAACAAGCAACAAAACAAACTAAACAGCCTTAAAAAAAACATAAAAACCAAGGTGTCTTCAAGAGACAAAAAAGGTCATTCAATTTCCATTCAGTCCTGACCTATCTCTATGGTTGAATTTCTGATAAGCTTTCTAGTACTGTCCATTGAATTATCATTTAAATCAGCCATTAAAATGTCATATAGGCGAGATGATGTTGTCATAAACCATCCATTAGATATCATTTTACTCCTTTCAGCAGCTGCAAAAAAAAATACACAGCATAGTTTCCATGTATAACAACCAAAAAAATTTGTAAATTTGGCCTTAAATAAGTTAAATAAAATTTTTTAGAGATTATAAAGACGCTTTACCATTCAATTTTATCTAGAGGTTTATCAGAGATAACGGTTTAAAGTTCCTCACAATCCATCTCTATATTAACATTATAATTGTGGCAACAACCAGATAAGTTAAGAGCACATTTCAAAGAAAAACATTCAGGTTTAAAAGGGGTAGAAACCTTGACTTTTTTTGCAAATACCACTCAAAAGGCCTTTTGTAGCCTAGTTATCTGTAGTTTTTATTCATCAGAATTTCAAGTCATCACAGGTCACCTCTTAAGTCGAAAGAAAAGAGATAAAGGAAAAATTTTGATAAGTTAGATCTAAAAAATTAAAAAAAATTGAAATTAAATATATCATCTTTTTGTTAAAATTTTATAACTCCGCCTCTCTAGTTTTTAAATCAAACTTTTTAAATTTTTTTCTCTCATCTCTTTTATTCTTCTCATACCAAACACATTGCAAAACAATAATTAAACTAACTATACCCACACCAAGTTCTTCATGATCATTATGTCCAGTTCTCTAATCATAAACAACCATGCGTTTTATTTTTGAAATAATATCATTTAATTATGAATTCACAGGAATAAACTAAAACACATAACCATATATGATTGGAAACCAATAAATATAAGTTTCCTAATTAAATCTATATCATGGGATGGGCAGCGAAAATCCATATAATTGGGCATTTGGCATAAAAACGGTATTGAATTTGATCTTCAAATCAGCAGCCACGTTTATTTTGCACAAGTTAATGATTCCCTCCACAGCAGGGTTGAAGCAATAATAAATTAATATTAACTCTTATATTAAGGGTTGGATGTAATAATATTTTAATCAGGATTCTAGGAGGGAGTAGATACAATTATGGATTTCACTCAAATAATAAAGTTTAAAACTTATGAAGTGAAACGTTGACTAAATTTCCCCTTCACGAATGTTGACTTTCAACAGAACTATTCATTCATTGTCCATAAATGATTAATCGAATCAGCGAGTGTTCAGTGAATCATGTCAGATTCAAATTCACCTGGGCTCAAATGAAAACAGTTTTTCCAATGTTTTTCTGCATTCATATAGCTTAAAATCGAAGCATTGTCTAAGTATTACATTGAAAAAGAAAAGGCTATTTTCTATTAAATGATGGTTACACGCTAATTTATTAGAGACATGAAAAAAAGAAGAAGAAGAAACACAACAGACAGAGAGGTTTTAAAAAAACTGCTTAAAAATAAGATGTAAATATTAGTTCTGACAATATAAATGTGAAAGGTTGCAGGTTCATATAGAAACTTAAATGATTAATTTGCAACTGAAATTATTGTATCTGTAACTGTTTAAACCCATGTCTGCAACACATTCTATAATATTTTGTTGAGGCTTATATGTCACTCTTAAACTAGGACGAAAACGATGGAAGAAAAATTGAAAAAAAAGGAGAGGTAAAGTTAAATTTTTGTTGTTTATTATTTTCTGGTAATTTGAACATGATGATCCGCTAAGAAATTCTAAATTAGGACGAAAATGACATAGATGGTAGCCTTTCATCAAATTATTCTTCCTAAATTGTTTTTGGCCAAATACTTTATCAAATCATTAATGCAATGCAAAATGGCTCAACAACCCCAGTACAGTACGAGAAAATTAATGTTGCGAGCTATAAACATCGCCCTGCTATAAATGTCACCATGAACCAATGCCTCGGTAAATTGATTAGCCCAGTGCGCCAAGATTTTCAGCTTCACAATCTTGCTAATCAAAAAGCATCACGCAAATACCCATCAAATTAACTGTAAATTAAGACCGAATGCAAATCACAAATTGACCACTCACCGGGAATATGATGGCATTCATGCAATTTCGTGGAAAATCATTGGACACTTGATTAAGGGTGGGGAAAGAAACAAACAAAAAGAATATTTTTTTTGTTATGTATCGTCGGGAGTCAGTCCTCAGTGACAACCTGTCCTGTTCCTCGCAGTTCTGCAACCAGATTTGTTATATCTCGGGGAGTCATTTTCTTCTGTAACACACTGCTCTTCTCCTTCTCAGTTTTGCACATTAAACGACGTTCTGGACTTCGTCTTCTATATCTGTATGGTTCAGGGCGCCAGGTCCACTCAACTTGCCCTGTTTTATCCTCTGAGACAAACCGAAGCCATTAATGACAACCATGCCATTTCTCTCATTCTCTGGCATT
This sequence comes from Neltuma alba, assembly GCF_004799145.2. Classification (NCBI taxonomy): domain Eukaryota; kingdom Viridiplantae; phylum Streptophyta; class Magnoliopsida; order Fabales; family Fabaceae; genus Neltuma; species Neltuma alba. The sequence continues at coordinate 21,544 of NW_021637082.1, forward strand.
TATTTCCTCGCCATTCTTCTTAGTACGACCTTTTAAACCGCCACACTTATCGCCTCTGCCATTATTTCACAAGCAAATTTTCTCATCAAAACGAAGCCGCGGTGTCTGATGCCGAGTCCCACATCCCAAGGACTTGTCTCCTATATCCTCTGCATTGATCTTTGATCGATATTTAGATATTAGATTAATTGCTTGTCGTGTTCACGCCACCGCGTTCTTCTTTATGAGTCTATGATTAATGAGTTTGTCCGAGCACAAGGCATCATTCAGCAATCTGCGAAATTTCTCCCTGTCTTTGCCATTTCGGGGAAGTTTGGGCCCTGTTTAATCTGTGGCCTACAATCTACGAGGCTCTAAAAAGAACAAGAAGCGTGTAAGGAGCAGCGAGCAGGTGCTGCACTATCCGACGTAGTTATTGGAGCCGGAGAAGCTTCTTCTTTGGTTTTTGTCTGTAGAACTAAATAGAGGGTACAGTCTTCAGTGCATTCTAAATTTGAGGCTTCCCTATTCCCTAAAAGGATCTTCTTTCGAGTCTCTTCACACATTCATGTGAGTTGTCTTTTCTTCCCTTGAACTTAGCAGCTCATAACCTCTACTAATTTTCATGTTCAAATTCGTGAAATTTGGTGCCTGATGCCACAAGCTGATCCAATGAGACGTTTGCACATTTGTTTTCCGGTTCTTTTGTGGATTTTGTCTATTCCAAGTACCCATGAACTACAAGTTGCCCAGACCCAAGTCTTACTACAGACGAGGATGTATTTAGAGTATCCCGCCTCGTTGCAAAGTTGGGGAAGTTATAATGGGGACCTCTGTAACCTTTCTTCTTCTGCACATGTGAGCATTAAATGTCAAGATAACTCTGTATCTGAGCTTAAAATTAGGGGAGGCAAAACTGCGAAGTCCGATGAGTTCAAGGGGTTTGCAATTCCCAATCAAACGCTGTCGACGAACTTCTCTATTGATTCTTTTATCACTGCATTAACGAGGTTGACCAGCTTAAGGGTTCTTAGCCTGGTGTCCTTGGGAATCTGGGGTCATCTTCCGGATAAGATTCACCGATTATCTCTGCTCGAAGTTCTGGACTTAAGCTCGAATTTCTTATTCGGTTCTATCCCGCCGAAAATTTCCACAATGGTACAGCTCAATACATTGAAAATCGATGACAATTATTTCAACGATTCAATGCCCGACTGGTTCGATTCATTGTCGAATCTAAATGTCTTGAGTTTGAAAACCAACACCTTGCGGGGTTCATTCCCCTCATCATTGTGCAAAATTAAGAACCTCACCGATATTTCTTTGTCTCGCAATGAGCTATCTGGTAAATTACCTGATTTGAGCGCTCTCACTGGCCTACGTGTACTGAATTTAAGAGAAAACCGTTTAGGTTCTAAACTGCCATTGATGCCCGCAGGAGTGGTCACAGTTCTGCTAAGTAATAACTCATTTTCTGGCGAGATACCGAAGCAGTTCAGTGAATTGGGTCGGCTTCAACATCTAGATCTCTCGGCAAATCATCTGAGTGGAATACCTCCATCTTTCTTGTTCTCATTGCCAAGCATCAGCTATTTGAATTTGGGTAGCAATGTGCTGAGCGGGTCACTTCCAGATAAACTAAGTTGTAGCAGCAAACTTGGTTTTGTGGACATTTCTAGTAACAAATTAATTGGTGAACTTCCTTCTTGCTTGGCCAATACGTCCAATAGAAGAGTTGTCAAATATGATGGAAATTGTTTAACTCTCGATTCTCAAGATCAGCAGCCAGGTTCTTATTGTGAAGAATCCAATACGGAGAGGAAGAAATCGATGGCGCGGAAAATAACGTTAGCAGGGGCCATCCTTATTGGACTTGTTCTTGTCCTTGGGATTTCGGTATTAGGAGTTTTCTTTTGTAGAAAATGTCTGAGGAGAAGGGCAGCTAAGCATCATTTGTTGCCAAAGAACGCGCAAGATAATTCCACTACAGGGTTTTCATCTCAATTCCTCGCAAATGCCAGTAAGTATGCTAGTTAAAGAACAAGGTTCTATTGTTCGATCTTAATATAGTAAACTTAGCGAGTCTTCAAGTCTGTAGTTTTTTATTGGATATGCACTTCTGAAATAGTTAATGTTCTGTTTTCAATTTCTTTAAGGGTTCATTTCTCAGGCAGTGAAGCTAGGGGCACAAGCTACATCAATCTGTCGACCAATTTCAGTTGAAGAATTGAGGGAAGCCACAAGAGACTTTGACTTGTCAGCTTTTATTAGTGAAGGCTCCTTAGGAAAGGTACCCTTCAGACTTAAAACGTTACTTTAACTGTTCTTTTTTCCCTGGTCTCCAATTCTGTGTGATTTCCGCATTTCAGCTATACAAAGGAAAACTAGAGAATGGATCCTACGTGGCAATACGATCTTTAGTTCTGTCAGAGAAATGCTCAATTCAAAATCTTAAAGCTCGGTTGGATTCATTCTCAAAGCTTCAACATCCAAATTTGGTCAGCCTATTGGGTTATTGTATTGATAATAGTGAACAAGATGATTCAACCACCTACAAACTTCATCTTGTATATGAGTATGTGCTCAATGGGAGTTACCGAGCCTATCTGTCAGGTTGGTGTGGCATCATAGTGTATAGTTGAGAGCTTAAAATATCACCATTTGTTGCTTTCTTCGAGACATCATATCTTGTTTCTTTTATCTGGAATTGCAATTATACAGAACTCCCTACTCAGGATGAAACTACAGAGAACTCGTGTCCAGTTTTTTTAGCCCCTCTTTATATGACCGATTTAATCTCGAAGTTCTAGACCCACTAATCTAGCTTTATTTATACCTGCAGAGTTTTCTCTAGAGAAGCCGCTCAAGTGGTCTGATAGATTGGCAATTTTAATTGGGGTTGCCAAGGCTGTGCACTTTTTACATACTGGGGTTATTCCAGGTTGTTTTAACAACCGATTGAAGACAGACAATATTTTGCTTGATGAGCATCGCTTTCCCAAGTTAAGCGACTATGGAATGTCCATCCTCGGAGAAGAGATTGAAAGGTTTGAGGTATGTTTGCTCGCTATTGAACTCAGCTGTTTGACCTATATGCAATATGAATGATTATTAGTGACTCGTTTCTTTCTAATTATTGGACAGGCAAAGAGACAGGACTCAAAATCATGGTATGGATGCTGATAGTAGCTTATTTTACTACCAGTTACTGCTTATAACTGGATTTTAAATTTGCACTCCCCTATTGCCCTCTTTATGCATTGAACTCATATCCTGTTCTCACAGCCACAACCATAGCCGTTGCTATATTAGTTGTCTTAACATGTTGGCCGTTCTACTCTTTATGAAAAGTAGAATGCTGAATGTCTTGCATATAGTTTAAAATCCTTTTTCTTCAATGACATATTGGATGGTTTGGTTCTATTTGTGTTGTTGATCAGTGACCAACAAATCATTCTGCCCAACTGTTCTTGCAGCCAAAGGGCAGATTTGAGGATGATGTTTATAACTTCGGGTTCATATTACTTGAATCACTTGTTGGACCTATAGCAAGCGGACAAGGGGAAGCGTTTTTTTCTGAATGAGAAGGTAACAGGAAAACTTATGGAAACCTGTGTCTCGTTGAACATATTAAATGGCTGGGTAGTCTTGTACTGTGAAATTTTCATATTCTTCAATCTTTGCTATAATGAGGCTTCCAGTTCTTTCTAAAGTTTCATCCCGACCTTTAACGTTCAATTCTGGTCAAAGTCCTGAGAATTCACGAGTTTTAAATTTCTTGGATGAATGACAAAATGCAGAAGTTTTGGGATACTGATTTGTTTATGTGAACAACAGGCATCCTTCGGAAGTCAAGATGGCAGAAGGAAAATTGTGGATCCCATAGTGTTGACATCTAGCTCTCAAGAGTCATTATCAATCGCAATAGCGATAACAACCAAATGCATATCTCCAGAACTTTCCTCTCGCCCCTCATTCGAGGATGTCCTGTGGAACTTACAGTATGCAGCTCAAGTGCAGGCCACAGCAGATGCAGACCAGAATTCAGAATCTACATCAGAATCTCAAGATTATAGGAGGGACAAATCCTGGGATTCAATTGGTTCACATCCTTCTCCGACAAAGCAGATTATTAAACCCCAGAATCATCGTAGGATCCATAAGTAACTGCAGTGTCAGATTGCAACAACAGATGTAAAGTTGCAGATGTTGTTTTTTCATGTCTCTATAGAGTTTTGATAAGGTAGAGGTAGAAGGGATTGATATTCTTTATAGAATCAGGAACAAGAGTTCAAATTCAGGACATTAAAGCAAGTCATGAACTTTTATAACCGCCGCCAGCATGAGGTCGTGACGAAATAAAGTTAGCGGTTACTTTTCTGATTAACAGCTTCTTGTGCCAACTTCTAGCAGGAACTTGTCTGTCCTTTTATTTGTAAATAAAGAAGAGTTATCAGATTAGAGGGGCAGAGGGAATATCTCATTGCTGAACTGAAACAAAAAGGAGAGGGAAGGAGGAGCGTCAAATCCCACTTCAAGGACAGACAAATCTATGGCTTTATCTTGGCAAAAAATAAAATGTATAACGTAAAAGCAAAGAAAAATATCATATATTTAAGGTATACTTTAGTCAGTCGTGATCTTGAAGTGGACAGCGCAACCGATGACATTATCCGCTTTGGAGAATGAAGTTAAGATTATTATGCCAAAAAATAAAATGGATTTGCAAGCTGAGCTTTACAAGGTAAACTAGTTAACCGCACATTGGTCTTGTACTATTATGATGGAGACTGGTGCACCCAACCTTGTAAGGAGTGTTAGGTGACAAATAGCACATAAGCTATGCTTTAGCCCCTTTCGTGCTTTGATTGCTACACACTCACATCAAATTGAAATTCAGGTCACTTGAAATTCCAACTAGAGCAGGGAGCTATACATGCTTCTAATTTCTATAGATTTTCCCCCTTTTCTTGTGGGTGATGTTTTGAAGATCTCAACCTAACCATCAAAACAAGTTTGATGTTGCTTTTCTTGAAGGGATGGCCTGCTTGATTTAAATCCTGCAGTCTGAAATTGCAGACCACTCTATTAACATGCTTTAAGCGAGCGAAATTAGCTCTTACATTGGACACAACTAAACAAATCTCTTTCTTGTGTATCCCTTTTTTGCCCACCACGACATAGCCAAACAAATACAAATCTCACAGAACTAAATCTTTGATTAGATGAAAAAAAAAATTGGCCGAAAAGAAAACGTTAAAAAATGGGAAGACGGAAAAAATAAAACCGTTGGCTAAATTCGTAATCTTGCACACGAGTATAGAGATTTGAGAACGCCCTAACTTAATTCAGGCAACCTCTGTTTCAGAACATCGTTTTTGATCCCTCTGATTTTACAAACATTTCAATTGAAACTCCTGCAATTACTTTCTATTTGTTTTACTGACGCCGTAATGTAACCATGGCACCAAGCCACTAACCCTAGATTCCCATGAAGTCAGCTTTTCTTTACTTTCTCTGTTTTCTTGGCTGTATTGAGTTGTTTGGAAGCATCCAAAAGTATTTCAAAAGTATTTTTTCGCAAAACGAAACAAATTCCTCTACATATTTACTTCGTATATTGTAAAAATATTTTTAAAATCATGGTTTAGTTTTCATCTAAATACCCCGTATTTAATAATTGTTTACTAATATTAAGAAGATACATTATTGAACTGAATTGGAGTACGGACACTGAATTGAAACTCGAACATTTACCTGAAGCCATATACCTAGGCATTGTGCTTCAAACTTCGAAACGGACAAGAGAAATAATGATATAAGGACAATATGCATGTGAGAACCATGGCGAGAAGAGCCAGCCCCTGACACATTCGAAAAAGAAAGGAGGTCAGGGTGCAAATGCACACCACTATCCCTAAATTCTCAATCCATTTTCTTGGGACTATGTCCATAAATTTTGTTTTGGCTACTTAGTACAATTGTCATGAAAATTTAACACTGATGATACAAAATAATAAATTACCGTGTTCAGCTTGTAATTTATATTCACCGTCATCTTTTTTATTTATTTTTATTTAATTCCGTTTTTAATATTTTATTGTATTTTTGGGGAGGCATAACATCGTCAGTCATCTTTCACTGTCAGCTTGTGAGTCCCACAGACTCAGATATCTTGGAGTCTCAGAAACGAGGACCCATTTCGGAGTCATGACAACGAACTTCTCCAGCTAGTTTTTGCCGCTTTGTCAGTCCTACCACTTCCACCCACTACTTTTTCCGGTAAGCTTACCTTAAGCTAAATCTGCCTCTTGTTATGTTTTACGCCTTTTTTTGGTTTTTAAATGCATTTGTGTTCATGTGTTTATTATTTAACTTGCAAGTAAGTTCATGAAATTTTTGCTTACTTTAAGCTTCAACTTGCATGGTTCTTTTTCTTGGTCAAAAAAAAAAAAAAAAAAACTTGCATGGTTCTTTTAATGGATTTTCTGACGCACTCCGCCTCGGTGGATCTGATGTTTCTTACTTTGGTTATGAGGACTAGCAGGTGAGAATTTTCTGCATTTGTATGTTAGTCCAGCTCGTAAACAAACTCTGTTTATATGCTCAATGCAATCATTTTCTGAAAGGCGGGAGGTTTTGTCCTGACTTCATTTTCAACTTTCAAATAGTATGTGTAGTGGCTTCAGTGTCCAAGTCTTAGATATATTCTCAAATGCTGCGTCTTGCTTAGCCAACTCACTGTAGAGCTCTCTTGACTCTCACGGTTTCTCATCCCTTTCTTCTCATCTTGAGTCAGCTGAAGCACACTCACAGTCAGAGACGAAAGGTAAGGGCCAAATAGATTTTTTCCCTTAATGATTCCATAGGAATACGATCTCAATTTTCTCATTCTCTGTATTGCATTCTCCTGATTTCTGACTTCTATTATCTTTAAAACGTAATCGTCCATCCTAATTTCCTGCACTTAATCTGTTGCACTTCAGAGGGCTTGTGATTTCACACATCTCACAACATTGAGGTTTGAAGTGATTAATTCATCAGTACAGGAGTCATCATATCTGCAGCAATGGTTCTAGGCTTGAAAGGAAAGAACAGGAGAAGTACCACTGTTCAAATTGATTACCTTGTTCATATACAGGAGATCAAACCTTGGCCCCCTACTCAATCCCTCAGATCTCTTCGTTCTGTATTAATTCAATGGGGGAATGGTGGACGCAGTTCAGGTTCTACCAATGTTGTTGTCCCCTCTCTTGGTTCTGTTATCGGTGAAGGAAAAATTGAATTTAATGAGTCATTTAATCTTCCTGTTACTCTGTTGAGGGATATGTCTGTCAGAGGCGGTAATGCTGATGTATTCCAAAAGAATTGTTTGGAGTTCAACTTGTATGAGCCTCGAAGAGATAAGGCTGTTAAAGGTCAGTTGTTGGGAACTGCGCTCATAGATTTGGCAGATTATGGTATGCTCAAAGAGACGTTGAGCATTAGTGCTCCATTGAACTGCAAGAGAAACTTCAGAAACACAGATCAACCACTTTTGTTCATTAAAATTCAGCCTATTGAAAAAGATCACAATAGCTCGTCCTTAAAGGATAGGTTTTCAAAAGCTGTGTCGAAGGGAAAAAGTGTTGGTGACTCTGTCTTGGAATTGATGAATGAAGAATACACTGAGGAGGCTGAGATTGCCTCTTTTACTGATGATGATATTTCCTCACATTCATCTGTGGCTGCAGTTACTCCTGCCCTTGAGTCCAATGGAAACATAACTCCTGAACTTCAAGAGGTACCTTTGTTTTCTTCCATTCCTTCCTCGTATTGACTGAAGCGTCCACTCTACCTTTTTGTAACTGTGTTAAGATTAATGTGCGTGACTATTTATTTGCAAAGGCCTAGTCTTGTGAAAGATAGAACATGACCAATTAAAGAGATAGAGAGGAAAAAAGGGGATCTTTCACTTGGGGCTTGTTGGTCACTTTTGACGAGCAAACGTTTTTAAAAAGGCATTTTTTTGCCGTAGTTTTTTAAAAGGCATTTTACAGTGCAGATTTATGTTCTATGTGTACTCATGCAATCACTAGTAACATCCGTTGGAGAGGGATTAGAGACCACTAATGCATGAAAGCATCTTTGTTCTTCTGAATTTCATGTAAAAAGAGAAACTGTATCTTCGCTTTCCATCAATGGCATAATAATGCAGTCTGCTTGTTGGTTGAATCTCAGAATATCACAAATCCTCATCATACTATATTATTTGATATGATAATTGTAACCAAATCGCAGAATGGATCTACTCAAAACACAGGTAGGAATGATAAGAAGCATCCACTGGCTTTGGAAACAAGGATTGGAAAATTGAATACAATACCACAAGATACATATAAGAAGCTGGAGAGGAGTTCACCATACACATCGTCAGTGGATGAACTATCATCTCATCTTGAGAGTCCACTAAATGGTCAAGCTTCTATTAGTTCTCATCATAGGTCAGTGACATCCCAAAAGCATGTTGTCTCGTCAATCAGTCATCGTTCTTTCCCATCTTTGGCACTTGATAATTTTGACGAAAATCCTAAGACCAGGACTGACAGCAGCTACTACGAGCATTTGAATCAGGAGTTTCAAATAAATGCTGATACAAGTGGAACTATAACTACAGATTCTCAATTAAACCGCAATGAATACACTTCTCATGGCTATCCTAGCAACGCAGCATCTCCAGATAGTAATCACTATGAGGGAAAGAATCCTGGCACTGCAAGCAAGGATGATTCTGAAATCAACGACAAACTTTATAAGGGATGTAAGGAAGCTGAAAATTATCATGTGGAAGGCATAAGTGATAAATCTTACCGTACTTCTGTTGAGGATAAACATGAAAATGAAATTTCTGATTTGTATAAGCAATGCCACGTGACGTCAGATGAACAATCTGTAACTGAAGGTGTCAAAGATCAAATCTCATTGAGTGCAACTGCATATAATGGGACAAATATTGGTTCAAAAGGCCATAGTCTGAAAAGTGAAAGATTAAATCATGTAAAGTCTGTAAGGTCACCGACAGACTCAACACTGAGTACAGGATCACCTGGCAGCAATCATCATGCTGAAGTGAAGGGTGCTGGCATGGTTGGAGACGCACAAAATAATGGAGGGAATATCAGAGTCAGTGACAAAAAAGATTCCAAGGTTTATCCAAAAGAAGCAAGGGGTTCAGTTTCAGACAGTAAAATCAATCTTTTGGAAAGCAAGATAAAGATGCTTGAAGGAGAGTTAAGAGAAGCTGCGGCAATAGAGGTTGCTCTATATTCTATAGTTGCTGAGCACGGAAGCTCCATGAGTAAGATATATGCCCCAGCTCGGCGCCTTTCTAGGCTGTATTTTCATGCTTGTAAAGAAAATATTCAAGCAAGAAGGGCTGGGGCTGCTAAAAGTGCCGTTCATGGACTAGTACTCGTTGCAAAGGCGTGTGGAAATGATGTCCCAAGGTACACCTGAGCTAAACATATTTTCTATTGCATATAATTTTAAGCATTTTCCCGCCAACCTGTTGAAATTTGTGCTAACAGTGAGGCTAAGAAGTGATCATCATCCACTTATTTCTATTTATAATATTACTTAATATAATCATAAATACAGAAAACAGAAACGGAAAATAAACTATCATTAATAACTAATTCTCTGGATAATGGTGAGGGAGGAAAGATTACATAGTATCATTTATCCTTTAACACATCATATCATGAATTAAGTTAACATTTTGATATATTTTGTAGTTCAAGCATCAAAACTAATTGCATCGTCATAAAAAGTTAGAGGTCAGTAAAAATGATATTGCCTTTGATCAGTTAATTGAGAAAACAAGGGGATTCGTCAGCTTAAATAAAGTTTCCTTCATTATTTGCTAAGCTTGCCTAGATGGCTCTGTCAAAATACTTACAAAATGAGACTTAGCTTAATTTAAACTTTACAAATAATTAGATATAAGATCAAATGGTGAATGCAGTAGATATCTTGCCAACGGTCCTATCTAATGAGTCAGAGTAGTGGTTAGAGGTTGATGAACTGATATGATATTTTGCTAGTTCTTGCTACATTAGAGAAATTATATCTTCATCATAAGCTCTACCACCTGATTGACCTCTGGCACCCGACTACAGGTTGACATTTTGGTTGTCTAATTCTATTGTGTTGCGAACAATTATATGCCAAACCATAAAAAAAGTGGTACCCTCTGCTACTGCTGGACCTAGTGTCAAAAGGAAAACTGGGAAAGAGGGGAATGACAAGATAACTCTCTCGTTGCGATGGAAGGGATCCTCTCCCAGAAAAAATGAAAATACCACTGTTGAGCAAGGAGGTTTTGGTAACTGGGATGACCCCCTTGTATACATATCAGCACTGGAAAAGGTAGAAGCTTGGATCTTCTCTCGCATTGTGGAATCTATCTGGTGGCTGGTAATCCCTTAACTATTTTCTCCTTCAAAACAACCCTAAAGCAGCATTCTAGATCTGGTTAAATATTACAAAATCCTGTTGGCATCTAATCCGAGTTCTTCCTGGTCTGTATCCAGACTATGACTCCACATATGCAACATCGTGGTGATGCAAAGTTCACCAAAAACGGTGCAGGCTCTTCCTCATGGAAAACCTTTGGAAAGTTGTCTAGCTCGCGTGATCACGAACAGGGGAAGTTTTCACAAGATATTTGGAAGAATGCTTTTAGGGAAGCCTATGAAAAGCTGTGTCCCATTCGAGCTGGAGGGCATGAGTGTGGCTGTTTGCCAGTGCTATCTAGACTGGTTAGTCTATAATTTTCCCCCTCTACGATGGTGTCGAAACGTATTTCTATTATTCTTTCTTTTTTGGTCTATTACTGTTCCTGATTTCAAAATTCTCTTCTTCTATGGAATTTAATACCTGAGATTCCTGGTAACAAGTGAATCTTTAATAGAAACTGCTCCTTGAAATCTTGAGTTAGTGATAATGACCGTCATGAGGGTTGCCTCTTTTATATCTGGTCCAATCTTTGATTCAGTTGAATCAGGATGGTTGACTTGCAAGTTACCTTCATGCTTATGATTTGTGCAAATTGCTTAATATGTAATTACTCACAAAGCTCCTGACCTGCAAGTCTCGAACATGACATCAGAAAGCTTTTCTTTTGCTAAATCTTAGATAATGGAGCAGTGTGTGGCAAGATTAGATGTGGCTATGTTCAATGCAATTCTTCGTGAATCTGCTGATGAGATCCCAACTGATCCATTATCTGATCCAATTAGTGATCCCAAGGTTCTTCCAGTACCCCTTGGAAAATCAAGCTTTGGAGCCGGTGTGCAGCTAAAAACTGCGGTATATTTCTCATGCACTTGCGTGACCTTCAATATGACTCACATAAACCTGAAAATACAAGTTCAATTCATGTTTTTCTTTCTACGGATAATTTTATTCATCTTGAATGTGGCTCTATTAATAGACCAACAGTATAGCTGATGAGAGGGCTCCACATAAATTATTCCATATAATGTTGAAAGTGCATTGACTCATGACGTTCTTTTGACCTGTGGGCTGTACTTTCCAGATCGGGAACTGGTCTAGATGGCTTACTGACCTATTTGGTATTGATGAGGACGACTCACTTCAAGACAACGATGACCTTAATGATGGGGAACAAAATGCACCTTTCAAGTCCTTCCATCTTCTTAATGCACTGAGCGAACTCTTGATGCTTCCTAAGGATATGCTACTGGGTACATCTGCCAGGAGCGAGGTTTGGTGATGAACTTGAGATGTTCCTAGTTTTCTCCATTATCGTAACTGCAAAGAGTTTCCTTCCTCAGTCATGATGAAAGGAATTTTGTTTGTGAAGGTATGCCCGATGTTTAGCGCACCAGTAATCAAGAGGATTTTGAACAATTTTGCACCAGATGAGTTTTGCCCTGATCCAATTCCAACTGCCGTTTTTGAAGCTCTGGATTCAGAGGTTAGATAAACAAATATGCACATTGTTTTCTTGATAATTCACTTAATGTCGTGATGAATTTCCTCCTCACCGTAGAGTATATTTCATGGAATTTATTTGAAATCTTTTTTTCGATCTTATACAGGAGGACCTCGAGGACGGTGGGGAGTCTGTCAAAAACTTCCCATGCATTGCGACTCCCATAGTCTATATGCCTCCCCCTGCATCTTCCACAGCAAGCATAATTGGAGAGGTTGGAAGCGAAACTAAGCTGAGAAGAAGCAGATCTTCGGTTCTCAGAAAGGCATACGCCAGTGATGATGAGCTCGATGAATTAAACTCTCCACTGTCTTTGATATCTAACGATGGTTTCATGTCTAAGCCACATTCTACAAAATCCAACTGGAAGTCGAAAGAAATTCAAAATTCATCTGCTGTCAGGTATAAACTCCTCACGGATGTATGGGCCAACAGCGAATAATCTCGCGGAGTCTGCACAGCGATGATACTCTCTGGCTGCTCCCTTTCTGGGAGGGACATCACTTGTACAAAAGAAACGGCGATATCCCCTTTGCCACATCAGATATAAATTCGTAACATAATGTATATTAATATTATTTAGACAATCACGACGTATAGCTTAGTACATAATATAGGGTCCTAGAGGCCAGAACAGATATCTGATAGATTGAGGTGTTTTTATCCAACACACGCTTGTTTCTAATTTTGTTTAATAACAGTTTGTCCCGTAATGGAAATGCAGAAAGTCTTCAGTAGAATCGAATATCAATGGTCGTATGATTTATTCTAAAAAGAAAACGACTGCAAGTACCACCAGAAGTTGAGGCATTGACCCAATAGACAGCTATCGCATCTTTTGCTAGTTTAGCAATCTAGTTATAAGCAAGCCTGAAATTAATGGACTGAAAAATTAAGAACCTGATTGAGGATGCTCGATAATAAGATATCTGGGATATCTTATCCTCCTCGGCGTTCGCCTGGCTCGAAAGTAATTAACGAACAGAGTCAAGGGGGAAGATATACTGGTCCGCCACTAGCGTGCATTCTGATTTGAGTGGGCGCTTGCGAGAAAGCAGACCGGCACAGAACAGTTCAGATCCTCGGAACCCAAAAGCCATCGTCACATAATTATTGGACGGCATTGTCACCCAAAATTAACGAGCTGAAAAAAAGCGCACAGAACCAGAAAAGAAGATAACATGCTCACTTGTAAAATATAGTGGTCATACAGGGCCGTATTCTGTGCCTTTCTTTACTTTAGGCAACATACCAAGGGTATAGTCTCGGTGTTTTCCAAAATTTAAAAAAAAACGAATAAAGATACGAAACAAAACTTGCGGAAATTATTAAAAAATTTCCGATTAACTCTGGCTCTCATATTCACAAGTACTAGAACGCCGCGAAGGAATGTGAACGATGGGTGGAAGAGTGATGGCCCATTAGGCAGTCAACTTCTGTGTAGAACTATTAGCATTAATGTGCTGAAGATGTAATGCAGCCAGAAGCCCCTGCCAGGTTTCTCCAGGTCCACCGGCCACTTCAAAATTAATAAGCTTCTCCTGCTTACAGTAGTAATCTTCCAACGGCTTGCTCTGGAAAAGACAAACAGCACTAATGATTAGACGCAGTTACTCATAATAGAACCAAATGTAACTGATATCTAACTGTAACTTCTAGAAAGGAAGAAATGGTTATTGTCACCTGTTCTCCAAGGTGGCGGAAATTTTCTTCACGAGAACTTCCCCAACGGGATTTTAATTGTTCATCCTGCAACTGCTCAGATGGAGTACCGCAGCAGCTCATTTGTATATACTCCTGACGGGGTGTAAATTTTCCACTTTCCAGGTTTTTCTTCGCGGAGTTTTCTTCCAAGCATTTGAAATTCACAACCAAATCAACATGAACAACATGAACAATTTGATCAAGAA